>NC_047517.1:38452595-38467014 GCF_902827115.2 Pseudochaenichthys georgianus | reverse complement strand
GTGTGTTACAAATGTGTTTCTGTAAGTGTGTGTATTTGAAAGTGCAGCTTTCTTTTCAATGCAGCTGCAACAAATTATTCCTTTCTGTCTTCCCGTGTGTGAGTGTGTGTGTGTGTGTGTGTGTGTGTGTGTGTGTGTGTGTGTGTGTGTGTGTGTGTGTGTGTGTGTGTGTGTGTGTGTGTGTGTGTGTGTGTGTGTGTGTGTGTGTGTGTGTGTGTGTGTGTGTGTGTGTGTGTGTGTGTGTGTGTGTGTGTGTGTGTGTGTGTGTGTGTGTGTGTGTGAGTGAGAGAGAGGGAGCATGATCGGCATTGGATTCGCATTAACAACAGATATACAATACAGCTACGACAACAATAACAACAAATATTTCTATACATGCACAGTTTATAAAAGAAGAAACAAATCTTTTTAAAGAGCAAAATGTTAAAATCAGGGGAGACGGGGGAGACGGGGGAGACGGGGGAGACGGGGGGACGGGGGAGACGGGGGAGACGGGGGAGACGGAGACGGGGAGACGGAGACGGGGGAGACGGGGGGGACGGGGAGACGGGGGAGACGGGGGAGACGGAGACGTTTTTATAATTAAAATGCTGCAAACGATATACTTTTGTTTTGAAGTATAACAAGTATAAAACGGAAGCTTATGGAAGTTATTCAGATGTTTTTCATGCATTTCCTTTAAATATCCAGCGACACAAAACTCATTGCACTTTAGCAGGAAACATGTTTCAGAAAAGGTTTGAGGTTTGAGTTAAAATAAGTCATTTATTATATATCTATGTTAAAATAATTCAACATTGGCTTTTGGTTTCACGTAACTCCATTAATTCCACACCATAGATTTTGTGGATTTTATGCAAATATATTTCTCGGGTATGAAAGTACAACCAAAGATACGAGCTGTATGCAATAATATCTTTAAAGTTTTGGATAGAAAAGCAGATCTTTTGCCCCTCATCGCCTCATCGCCTCATCGCCTCATCGCCTCATCGCCTCATCGTGATTGACACTAAAACGTCCTATTTAGCAGCGTAATGCCCTCAGAGGTCAAGAGGTCATTTAAATGGGATCTGAAAGCAATCGAGCATCAGGAGTGCAGACTCAGATATCTAGAAAGGACATTTAAATCTGCATTCATTTCTTTGTTGTAGTGTTTTTATTTGTTCTACTTAAGCAGCGGTGTATTTGTACTTAAGTAAAGGATCTGAGTACTGAGTAGTAACATCCACTCTCCTTGAGTTTTTCACTTTTCTTCTGACACACATTCGACTTGTTGATTTCACATTTAGGTACACGTGGTTTTGAGTGAGTTGATATGTAAACATTCGGTAAGGGGTATATCTCTATCAGCAATGAGACTGCATCACAACAGCACGTCTGGACGCAGTGTGCTCTGAGTGTTCAATCAAACTGGATCATGCAAAGTAAATATAGTATTTTAAACCAAGAAACATATAAAACTAAATCCTACAAATGGATCAATTAAATGCATTAATTCTCATAGCTTTGTTTGCATTATTAACCACACAAACAGACCTCTCACCCTCTGTATTTCTTTTGGCTAACATTATTATAATTAAGTATCTATTATTACATATTATTATGAAGTGTTAGGCTTCTATTTGTTAAGGGTCCTTTCCCAAAAGTACCCCCCCCCCCCCCCCTAATGCCAAATAAACACTCTCGTTGTGTCGTTAACGGCGCGGTCCCGTCTGGCACAATGAAAGCAGTTTTATCTGAGGACAATAGTTTAAGCATTACATCATAAAAAATGCAATTTGCATTGTTGGTAGAAAGCACATGAATGTATGAAGTAAGTATGCGTCCTTCAGTTCTGGAAATGTGAGATATACAGCTTTATCAACAACAGATGTGTTGATATCGTCTAATACGTTGTTTTTAAGTTCAGATTTATGTATGTTTCTGTAAATGTTAGCGTTATGTACCCCGGGTTAAAGGTAAGCTGTCACATGCAGATGGAACAGTTTACGTTCTTCAATTCCAACAAGAAAAGACCAGAAGACGTTGCAAAAGGAATATCTTTTTAAACAAAAGCGTTACAACACACCCTGGTCTCCCCCCGCCGTCCTTCCACCTTGGCCATGTTAGTTTTCTAGCTACAGATCGTCATCATCTCTCCTGGACCAAAAACATCCCAAACGCGGTGTGTCCCGTCACTCGTTCGGACCCCTCCTCTCCCGGATCATCAGCTTCTTCATCTTCATCCTCCTGTTCTGGAACCAGATCTTCACCTGCCTCTCGGTGAGGTTCAGCAGCGCGGCCACCTCCAGCCGCCGGTCCCGGGTCAGGTACATGTTGTACAGGAACTCCTTCTCCAGCTCCAGGGTCTGGTACTTGCTGTACGGACACCTCTTCTTCCGGGTGGACTTGGCGTAGATCCAGCTTGCGGCAGGATTATCTGCAGGAGAAGAAGAAGATACATGGGGGGGGGGGGTGAGTTTTAATGTAGCTTTCGTCCAAAGAGAGTTATAATTAGTGCAATAAAGCACGAGGATACAGACTCAGAACAGCAGACATTCACTTCGGTGAGCCAGGTGCTGCAGCATTAGTACGACTGTAACAAAAGGCTTACTGGCCAAGACGCTGTGGAGGCGAGCTGGGTTTCAGTCGGCAACAGAACACGTGTTTAAAAAAACGAAATGTATTTATTTCAACAAGGACCTAAAATACACTCATCTCAGAGAAGAGATTAATTCTGCCAGAGTATAGCTGATAGCTCATTTCCATCTGCAGTGTAGCATCCCATTAACTTTGTGTGTGTGTGTGTGTGTGTGTGTGTGTGGTGTGTGTGTGTGTGTGTGTGTGTGTGTGCGTTCGTGCGTGCGTGCGTGTGTGTGTGTGTGTGTGTGTGTGTGTGTGTGTGTGTGTGTGTGTGTGTGTGTGTGTGTGTGTGTGTGTGTGTGTGTGTGTGTGTGTGTGTGTGTGTGTGTGTGTGTCATTGACTGTGTATCAATGTAGATGTGGGTGTGTGTTTCAGTTTGTGAGTTTATAGAGGGACATCATGATTCGCATTACACAACAGATATACACAGCAGCAGCGACAACAATGACAACAAACACACACACACACACACACACACACACACATACACACACACACACACACACACACACACAGACACACACACAGGGCCGGCCCTGACCAATTTGCCACCCTAGGCAAGATTTTAGCTGGCGCCCCCCCCCCCCCCCCCCCCCCCCCCCCCAAAAAAATGCAGACACTCACTATGATTCACGCGTGCACGGTTGTGGCATGACCACCAACACAGAAAGATATTGACACAAGATGTGAGCAACTGTATTTAGTTTCCTATCATTTGAACATGATTTAAGTGGGGGGGACCTCACCTCCTCTAGGGGGGTCCAGGGGCATGCACCCCTGGGAAGACTTTTTTTTTTTAAATGTTGAAGTTAAAAGCATCAATCTGGTGCACTTTGAGAGCAACATTAGGAGATCTATGGATACATCTCTCAACACCCAGATGAAACACAACTGTAAGCAGATGTTCTTTTTCTTTATGGATATTTTACAAATCACTCCCCTTTCAAACTGTATTCTTGTTTATTAATAACAACTTTTTTGTACTGTCAGTATTTTATACCTGTTTTTCACCTGTTCTCTTATTTTTTATAAGTATAATGATCATATAAAGGTGTGCCTTTACCTCACTGAGCTGAGGTTATCAGAGCCTCAGTCTTTCAGGAGAGAGCTCTCTAAAGCTCCCCCCGCGGCCGCTTACACAGTACATTCCAATGTTAATAAAAGCACACAGAAGCTGTGTACGTTTTTTGGGAGTTTGATTTATTTTAAATGAATACAAATACAAAATTAAAACCTATAATTGCACACTAAAACCATTATTTAAAAAAAAGAACAATTTCACATAAACCTCTGGTTTTTACTGGGGCTGGGGGGTTCAACTTGATTTGGGGGGGGGGGGTGCCATAGTTTATGGGCGCTGTACGCAATATATACGTAGTTATGTTAGTATAAGATAATAAGATGTACTTTGTTGATCCAAAATCGGGAAATTGTGTTATGAAATTTAAAAAAAAATTTTTTTTTAATTTCTAACTTTTTTTTTTCTTTTTCGGCGCCCCCTATGGGTTGATGCGCCCTTAGCATTCTCCTATACTGCCTATGCCGAGGGCCGGCCCTGTGTGTGTGTGTGTGTGTGTGTGTGTGTGTGTGTGTGTGTGTGTGTGTGTGTGTGTGTGTGTGTGTGTGTGTGTGTGTGTGTGTGCGTGCGTGTGCGTGCGTGTGTGCGTGTGTGTGTGTGTGAAAACATTAGCAGGAACTCATTTTATGAGCTTGCATCTTTTGGCTCATTACAAATGAAAAGAAGCAGCTCCATAAAGACAGACGGCGATAATCCATCACATTCTTTATTTTCCATATTGCTGCTATTAGCAACACACTTGTGGAGCACTCGGTTGTTTATGTCCTCATCTCACCTTTCCTCCATCCTTTACCTTCAAAGGACGCGATGTGGAAAGACGTTGCAGGTAGACCTAAGTTATGGACGTGTTCTTGGGAGGACACCATAATAAATACGGAGGAAAGTCTAAATGTGTGTGTGAGTGTGTTGTGAGTGGAAAGCAGACTCAATTTTATAATTATGAAACTGCAGTCTGGAGAATCTGAAAGTGCCTGATCTGAAATGCTTTACGGGCCACTTTAAAATAAAAAGAGTGTGTTAGTGGATAACTCAACAGACAGCAGCTTTGGGTTGTTACACACACTCATTCTGCAGAGAGGACATCTTTGTTTCTCTATCATTTATTTGTAAGGAACTGCCTTCGGGCTGGCACAGGTGGTGTGGCCCATGGAACAAGTAGAATTGTGGCTATTTCAAATAATGGAAATCTAACAGAAATGTATTGGATTTAATGCCTCTTTACTAAATACTTGTCTTTGGAAACACTTTGAAATAGCTTAAATGTTCTATGCATCCCAGGGTGCACAACAATTGAAAATAATATCAAAGCCAGTATAATGTATTTGTATTATTATTATTATTATTATTATTATTATTATTATTACTATTTATGGCATTTCTTTAATTATCACAATATAAGACCTGTCTGTCCTTTTTGTTTATTCTAATTCAAGCTTTTTAAAATATTATAATTATTTTAAAGGTTATTTAATGCTCTTTGAGCCATGCTACATTATGATTATATACACTAAATTTAGTTTAGCTTTAAGCCTTCCTGTAATGCAAGATAAATATCTCCTTTACGTCAATTTTCTGCAAACATCGGCTCAGAAAACGCAGTGCCAAATAGTTAAATAACAGCCTATAGCACCTTTATTATTTTAATGGACAATAAAGTTTAACATTTCCGAGTTTACAAGACATTTATAGGCCTATAAAAGTCACACACACTTTACTTCGGCCACATTCTCCCTCTCTGTCAGACACTCAGACACACACACTCAGACACACACACACACACCTGTGTATTGACACCTCTAAAACGCGATAATAAACATTCCTGAGTTTGGTATATTTACCCGGGTCTATCATAGGATTTTTTTTCCTCTCCTCGTTCTCTTTCTTGGGCTCCGTCTTCTTCCCGAGCTCTTCCACGGTGCCAAGCCGCTCTAGGACCACCTCAGCCGGGCTGTGGAAGCTGGATTCCTCGGGGCTTTCGGACGGAGGTGAACTCTCCGGTTTAACCGCCGCATACGTCGGTGTTGGATCGGAGAGGTCACCCTGAGCGGGGACACACCCGGAAAACCCATCAGATGCATGGGACAAAGGGGTCTCCAAAGCCGGGGTCGAACCCTCCCAACAGCGGACGAACCTGCTCTCTGAAGCCGCCGATGATGCGAGGTGCTCGGCGTGATTCTGCTGCGTCCACGGGTGGTGGTGATGGTGGTGGTGGCTCAGGAGGTGTGGATGTGGATGGAAAAGGCCCGGATTGGACTGCAGCTGCGGGGAAGAAGGCGCAGAGGAAGTGGAGGTGTTGGCCCAGGGAGAAAAGCCATTTAAGCCCGTCTGTTTGTTGGAAAAATGTGAAAAATCCGGGATGGGGGTCCCCTCCTCCTCCTCCTCCGCTCCTCTCCGGGCTGGCTTTCCGCAGCCGACCGAAGAACCCTGCAAGCCTCCCGGGATGAAATGCGCACCGTACGGCTCCTCAGTCTGGAGCCCCATCATGGAATAATAATTCGTTAGCGACATGTTTATTTTATTATTTCAATAAAAAGACACTTAAGTGCGACTGTAAAACGTTAGATGGGGCTGGTATAGTGGGCTTACATCCTCCCCTAAAATGGTAGTATTTTTTTTTTCCTGCCCTTACCTTCTCCTCGGCTGCTTATTGGTTATTCCACTGATCACATGGTTGGACTGTATTTACCCAGTATAGGAAATAAATCTCATCTTTCTTTTGTGCTCAGAAATGTGATCGTAGCCTCCAGCATGCTGCCAGATGGCCTGACTGTAGCGCTATGGCTTTATAAAACTCTGTTCCTGAAACACCGTTTTACAAGCAGAATAAAAAAGTAACAGGGAGTCGTTTACGAGCGAGAGTGTGTGTCTTTTTGTGTGTTCAGTAACATGGGCCTAGTCTCTATAGCTTCTTGTGCCAAACCACGTTGTTAATGAAGGCTTTGTGTTTTTATAATTGATGATAAAACTCCTAAATGTCATTTTAAAGTGTAACGGGATTTAGATTCAAGAGGGATGGACTTCCTTTGATTGCTTTGGTCTTGATCTGACTTTATACGCGTCTTTCTTGACAGGATTGAGGGGAAACTCTCCATTGAAGTTCATGTATGGCGATTTAACGTGAGTTGCTTTTTGCATTTATTAACCAAAAATAACAGTATCTTCTTTATTTGCATTTGTGTCCGTGCACTGGTTTTACATCAAGCTGTTATTTGTTTCCTTGCGTGCTCAACAACGTAACCTTCTTAATTATTAAGTGACTATGTTGACTTCTGTTGTAAAATGCATGTCAAAAAGAAAGTATTTTATTTCTTTTGGATGTCATTTGGTTGACACCCTTTTTTGTCCCGTGAAATCCATGTGTCTCCAACTTTTGTGAGTTTTAATTTTGACTAAAAACTTGGTGTGATTTAAGTTAAATAACCCAATTAGATTACCTGAGAAAATGCATGTTTTGCACCTCGTGATTCAAAGTCTTAATTTGTCAATTGCAAAACAGCTACAGCTAATCTTTGCAATACTTCTTTTACAGGTTCCTCCAACAATGCGATATGCGTAAAATAGAATAAACAAAAAATAGAATAGACATCAGAACAATATAATATATAACTTTAATATCATACATATTTAGAAACTCTGAAATACTGAAAACTATGCACTACAAATCCATATTTGGCCTTGTGCCAGATGAGTTTAATGACTTTGCCCATTCACCGTTACCGTGGCATGTTTGAGTGTGACAGTGAGATCCTATTGGCTGCAGCAGATGATGGGGGCGGGGCTTAGATTCACGTTCTAACATAGACCTTGATCGCTGTCTGCACGTGGAGCGCCACCTGCTGTCCGGATGAGTCAAAAAAAACTTTATTGATTTTATTTGGTTTATTTTTGGTTATGAATGCTATCAACATGCCAAGGACTGCAAAGAATATGAATACCGTGTCTGTCTATATTTGGCACATGTAATGATGGTAGTTTGTATGTTAAATAATGTCCTTAAATAAATAAAAAATGTTTTGTAACAGCATGTTAACAGACGTGAATAAAACATACAAATAAATACAAAATGAACAGTAAATACAGTATATTCATATGAGTAAAACATACATGAATAAGTATTTGGGGTACACAATATAAAATAAACAACACAGTTATAATAGACCAATACAATATACAAATGTAAAATAAAAATGTATAATTTATACATTATTTATTTTATTTAGAAAATTTAAAAAACATCACATATCTCAGCAATAATATGAAAAACTTAAATATATGTTTAAATGTGTGTTGTTAAAAAAAGAGAGAGGCTGTTAAGGTCCATTTTATTGTGGGCCATAGGTTGAATGCCTTTTAGTTCCAAACAGAAACACAATCCCTCCTTTCATCTCCTTTCACCACACAAACACACAAACACACACACACACACACACACACACACACACACACACACACACACACACACACACCACACACACACACACACACACACACACACACACACACACACACACACACACACACACACAGAGTTAGTGTGTGAGACAAGAGAAAGAATGAGAGGGACAGCAGACCGTCTGTATTGCCCCAATAAAAGTCATTTATTTGAAGAAATGGTGGTTGTGACTTGTGAGTGTGTGTGTGTGTGTGTGTGTGTGTGTGTGTGTGTGTGTGTGTGTGTGTGTGTGTGTGTGTGTGTGTGTGTGCGTGCGTGCGTGTGTGTGTGTGTGTGTGTGTGTGTGTGTGTGTGTGTGTGTGTGTGTGTGTGTGTGTGTGTGTGTGTGTGTGTGTGTGTGTGTGTGTGTGCGTGCGTGTGTGGTGCTTGTTTTGCGGTTCAAGGTTCATTGCCTTGGATTCAATGAGTGTTTCTGGTGTTTAAAGTCTCGGTCGACCGCAAAGAGGAAAGAAAAGAGATTTTAGATTTTACTTCTTTTATTTTATAGTTTGACGTAACCTAGGGCAGCAATCACATGGCTATTAACCTGATTTTTGATAGCGTTGTTGTGTTTACAATTTAAGCACTCAACTGAAGTGTTAGCCTTTCTAATCTCCCTTCTGGGTGTATTTTTATAGCAGAAGTGATCAAAATGTTATTTGATCACTTCCTTATTAAAGTAACATCCTGTTAATGACCTCAAACTGCAACAAACAAGCTTTAACAAACGACATTATCAAACAATTAAATACATTTTATATTGTTTAACATGGAGGCGGTTAATTCCCAGTCACACTAACATGAAGGTTTGAATCTTTCCTAAATGGAAAATGCTTTTTAAACTATAGGAAATTGTGTCGTAAAATGTTAATGTTTTTACACAAAGTAGAGGATTACACACTATCACATGTTGAGAAAATGTCACCCAAGGCATCACACAACACATAACAGTTCCTCTTTGAGAGATATTGTGTCACACATTTTAAATATTGTCTTTAAGCGTACATTTATTGAAACATGATACATGAAATATTGCAATAAATGCAAGGACCCACACTTTAAGTCGATAGAGCATTTTACTAATCACAAAGTAAGGAGGAAAATCCACAAAGAGCGATACAGAATATTTAAAAAGGAAGTGGCTTATCTGTTATTTGCTCGAGATGCGTGACAAACATGGGGCCTGAACCTGAGCCCTGGGGTTCTCCTTTAATGGCAGGAAATAACTGCATGTATCCACTTGTTTTACTTTGTATGTATGTCTCATTTAGCCTGTCCAAATGGTTGAATGATATCTGAGATGGTTTCCAATTATTTCCTGATTAAATTGTTCTTAATTCTTAATCCAATCCACTTCATTTCTATAGCACACAGAGTTGAACAAAGTGCTGTACATCAACAACTGTATAAAAACAGCATGAATAAAAAACAGACAGGACATGAAACAAATGTAAAACACGAGACACTGAAACCAGATCAGAAGCCGCAGACTGAAAAACTCTCCTACAAACAATACAAAACACGAGTAAGATAAAAACCCGAATGTAAAAGCCCACGTGTCACCTGGCCGGCAACTGCCACGGAAAAGAAGTGGGTTTTTAAACGAGATTTCAAAACAGGCAGAGTTGGAGTCTAACCTGGAGGGGCAATTCGTCCGGAGCTGCAACAGCAAAGGCTTCATTTAGGGACGACCAGAAGGAGTCTGTCAGCAGACCTCAGTGACCGTGTGGGCAGCGGCGCCGCCAGGGACTTTGGGCCCCATGAAAAGATATCACATTGGTTACTTAAACATTTTTTTCTTAATGTTCTAAAATGATTTTAAAGCGTATTCTAAAATGGACTGGTATCCAATGTCAAGAGGCGAGTACAGGCGTATGTTCACGCCGCCTGTCCTTGTAAGGAGGCGTTGCAGCAGCATTCTGGACCAGAGGCGAGACAGGGAAGCCTGGTGTACTCCAATGTGCAGCTCATTGTAATCCAGATATACAATAATTATTTGAATCGTTAAAATCGCCATTTTTTGTTTATGTTGTCATTTTATTATGTTGTTCATTCTGGATAATGACATATATTGGACTCATGTCAGTGCTGGGACAGGGATCCCTCCTCAGTTGCTGTCTTTGAGTTTATTTCCAATATCTCTCACCACTGATGAGGTTTTGTTTTTTTAAGTAAATGTTTGAGTACGTTATATTTCAGGTTTCATAAAAGGTTGCAAACAAGTTGAACCAAACACAACAATGGCCATTACATAAGATAAGATAATGCGGGATAAAATATCTTTAATGCACCCAGTAGAGATCATTTGCATGACCAGTCAGTGCTGCTATGTTATCCATTGAATATTGCAATATCATTCTATCTGTGCTTTTGTGTCTGTGTTTCGTTTTTTGGTGTGTATTAAAGTGCTTATACGGACTTTAATATCCTGTCAATCCATAGCTTTATTTTGACCATAGATACAAAATAAAATATGTAAATATAAATACTTTAAATATTTTGACAGAGAAAAGGGTTTATTATATTTATGTTGGCTCTCCACATGCAGACATGTTTTGTCAGTTTAAAGCAGAGTAACCGTCACATTTAAGAACATGCATTTGGGAGAAACAATGTTAGTAACATTTAGTAATATTTGTAATCAAACATTTCGATATTAACTAGTCTATATTTTATAGTCCTACAAATACTCTGTGTTTTTTTAAACTTCTGGATTATTAATCTAACAATTCAATTCAGTTCAATCGCTTTATTAGCATGACATTAAATACATTATTGCTAAAGCTCTGTTGCAACATCCATACACAAATACACACATGTAAACACAATGCTAAATGTTTAACATAAGATCAACATGTTGTTTTACAAGAAACACAAGGAAGGAACATTCATTCAATTCATATAAAACATTAATATAAAAATAATAAATATGTGAGATGTGAGACCTGGTGGAGCAGCTCAGTCTCCATGTGGCAGGCAGAGACAAACTGTCCTCCAAGAATGCAGCTTTTCTTCATATTCCCCGAGTACAATTTTTCATTTTTAGATATTTGAGGATGCTTAGGCTACTATTGAGTTTTGGGAAGAATTGTTTCCGTACAGGTTCACATTGTTGGCATTGTGTGAGGAAGTGGCGCTGCTCTGCATCCCTCCAATGACAGTTATCTAAGCACTTTCTCATTCACACCATGCTGTGACTTCCACTCACTCGGAGCATGTCTTCAGTCTCGGGAAGAGGGCCCGTCCTCATGGTCCTCCTCCCCGGCCCTCGGTGACTCTGACCCCGCCCTCACCTTGCTCTACCCCCGGTGTCACAGCCTTTTACACTCGGCCCAGTTCTTCTCATTTAGCTAGGATCCACTTCCTCTTCTGTAAAATGTTATAAACCGGCAGCAGGACTGTGTTTGCCCCGCATGGGAGAGGAGGTGTGAGTCCGGAATCTGAGGCAGTGTTTGTGCAAGGGAGGCTCCACTCCAAGCTTGTGCGTACAAACTGGAATCAGAGGCGCAGAAAACAGTCTTTAACCGAGGATAGTTCACCCCGGGATTCGTTATCGTTAGCTTCGACTCGGTTGTCCCGGTAGAGAATGTATTTCCCCGGAGAAAGACACTGCTGACGGGGCTTTAGGTGGCAGCAGCCCCGGTACTCTGACAGTCGTATACGGAAGCTGTGTTCTCCGTTAAAAATGAGCCAGTCAGACTTTGACAGATAGGCAGATTGGTAAGTACATGGACAGATATCATATTTTTAATCCTAACACGCTTGTTGAAGGTTGGATAATTCTTGGCCAATTATTCAACACACGTTCATAAACAGGGTCTCCCTCTTTCTCTTGCACTTGAATTAGTTGTAAAACCCCAAAAAGTAAAGCAATAATAAGCTATTTAAACCGAAAAAGAAACATAGCTAGCATTACATATAAACATTATTTTAAAAACCTCATATTTATCACTTCATGACCCCCACCGGAAAGTGAGCAAAGAACAGTCTTTGACCTTGAGCCCAAAATGGGTCTGCTGAGTACAATTAAAAAAACACACACACACACACACACACACACACACACACACACACACACACACACACACACACACACACACACACACACACACACACACACACACACACAGAAATCCAGCACTATTATGCCATTCGCTAACAAAAAACTCAAATGAATATCAAATACAAAAAGTAAAATTCCTCATGCAGCACACACTGATTTTCAGAAGACCTCTTGGATATGTTTGACTTTGAAGTGTTGCAGGAATTTAAACCTCACCCGCATTTTTGGAGGTTTAGCAATTTAGCAATTGAAATCGTTCAGAATAATTGGAGTTGGAAGCAACAACAGAGAAACCTCCACTTCTCAAACATAACCAGATAACAGAACATGCAAAAATAAATATACTGATAAGAAAGGCTTTGTGCTTTCTGTCGGGGAGCTGATTGTATAGCCTGTGAATCAGCTCCTAACTGCAGAAATAAGACAATATGGCACCTTATATATTCTGACGAAAATGCCCAGAGTATTGAACATATAAATCATGGCCTGCAATGGCTTTCTAAAATATATAAATCATGAAATAATATGCAAAATGTCTGCATGTGTGTTAGTTTTGATGCCATAGAGATTATATGCTGAATAGCCGGGCTTTTTTTTCTAAAAATATTTTGACCAGTAGCAAAAAGCTCAGGTGTAAAAATCAAAATGGTGGCTAAATAGAATATGTATTTGTCCCTGCTGTTGCTATCACTGCCATGATTTACTGGAGGACTTACGGACAAAGCCATCGTCTCACCTGTGTAAAATAACATTTAAAGTTTATTTTTCATATGTATGTTTGCTCTGCAGGTGGGCTGCACTGAGCACTGTTATTGGACACAAATTGAGTTTCTCTTGCACAGATGTTCACAGATGTTTCTCTCATCGAGGAGGTAATTGATATGCACTCTGTACACCAACAGATTATTGGCAAGATGCTTTCGTTTCTGGTGTTTGGATGACTTGTGCCTCCGTTGCAACCATGTGTCAACTTCTGTATAATTTAGGACATATGTATTGCTCGATGAACAAACCAGATGTGCATTATGGCTATATTATTAGAGTATTTATGTTTATGTTATGTATGTTTTACCTCTCTCTGTTGTTGAATTTGTAATTGACACTTTCCTTAACATGTTTTATATATTATCCCCGATTTCACTCTTATTGCTGTTGCCACTTTTACACCTGACTTTCTTATTGTATACTCAGTTTGTTAATGGAGCACATCGCTGTTGCTATAATGTTTAAACACCTGGATTATTGCATAACAAATAAATAAATATAGGCCTACCGAAATGAGAGTAAATGCCATGTTGAGAAAAAGACAGTTAGCTCCGGGCTAAAGGAACGCTACGGTGAAAAACGGCACACACACATCATTAATTAATGAAGCTCATAATGTGAAATCACCTTGGCTGCCATTAAAAACAGTTTCGTTCAAGCATTGGATCCAAGCTCATAAACAAGATGAATTTAGATTTTTTTTTTTCCATGCAGCAGAGACGATTTGAAATATCATGGAGGCCTGAAGCACGCCTGGTGACATCTATGTCGGACCAATAAATACAACGACTCAAAAGTCAGAACAAAATAGTATAATATTTTTATTGAATTCTTATTTCGCAGCAGCAGAACTATATATACTTTAAAATTACACGAATCATCTCATTAACATCCATTAACCATATACTAGCTCTCCTGTAAATAAATAAATCCAATTATGTAAATATGCCTAAATCGAAAATCAGGCTTTTAGCGTGTGGGCCTACATTTTACGGGTTATTTTCCTGTCAGAGCAATCTCCTAATAATGTAATAAAAGCGCAAAATGTGTTTTTCTCCATTTGAGACAAGTCAAACTCGATGTTGTGCCATGCGATGCAATGTTTTGGTGCAGGTCAACGGTGTGAATACATGTGAATACAGGCCTACAAAATAAAGGCCTGATTACAAATAAAGGCGGATAAAGAGATACATATAAAAAACGAGATGTTTTTTTTAGCCTGAATACCTGAAAGCAGAGTGATGGAGGCTTACCTTACATTTCAGCGGATTAAATACCGAGCTGCAACTCAAAGTCACGCGCTGGGCGTCCGCGTGGACATTTGTCCTGAAGCAGGTCTGTCTCTGTTTCTGACTCTGACTGCCAAGTCCAATAAAAGGTCTACCCCCCCCCAAACTAAAGTGTCTTTGAACCATGTGCCTCTGTTTAACAACGCCATTACACTTGGAAGGAAAAGCT